>NW_028089114.1:0-1288 GCF_014824575.4 Sturnira hondurensis | reverse complement strand
ATGTTTATGTATACCCTTCTATATCTATAGCAGTCCATTTTAAGCTAATACATATTTAAGTTCAAATATATTCTATAAGAATTATTGTTTTCTTTATCTTCCACATTTTGTTATTGATGTCATTTCTTAGCTATTTCTGAGTTGTGCATCCTCTAATTATTGTATATTGAGTTGGGTTACATACATTTATTCTTTTGACTTTCATACTAGCTTTTTAAATGTTGGATTTACTATACTTATGAAATATACCTGTTTTATTTCTTTTCTTATATTTCCATATTTCTGGTTATATTCTTTCATTTTCTACTTATAGAAGAGCCTTTAAGTAGAAATAACAGACTTCCATACACAAGGTCATTGCTAGCACTTATAATCATAGCACAAATCTTAAATCCACTAGTTTAAAAATAAGATCATCTACATTAGCTTTTCTGACTTCTCTCGGAATGCTCTGATTAGTTATATAAGGATCCTATATTTACTTTGAGATGTAGGAGTTATATTTTAACTTCCTGATTGATTAAGAAGTTAAAATATAAACAGCTCCTTAAATAAACATAAGCGATGACAAAAAGTATCATTAGTTTGTAAAGAAGCGTGTGTTCCAGCAGGATGTCTGTGAAATGGATTCCAGTTCTGCTGCTGCTACAGCTGAGTTGCCAGTTCAGCCCTGGGGGATGTGGAAAGGTGCTGGTGTGGCCCACAGATTATAGCCACTGGATCAATATGAAGATCATCCTGAGTGAACTTGTTCAGAGAGGCCATGAAGTCACTGTTCTGACATCTACAGCTTCAATTCTTGTTGATCCCAATAAACCATCTGCTATTAAATTTGAGATTTATAATACATCTTTAACAAAAGATGATTTTCAGAACCTTTTTGTGCAGCTAATTCCTAAATGGATATATATGCCTGAAGATACATTTTGGACTTATTTTTCACGAATGGAAGAAATTATTTTGGAAATCACTGATTCTATTCTAAAGCTCTGTAAAGATGCAGTTTTGAACAAGAAACTTATGACAAAACTACAGCAAGAAAAGTTTGATGTCATTCTTGCAGATGCTGTGGCACCCTGTGGTGAACTGCTGGCTGAGCTACTTAAAATACCTCTTGTGTACAGTCTTCGCTTCTCTCCTGGCTATACAGTGGAAAAGCGGAGTGGAGGACTTCCATTCCCTCCATCCTATGTACCTATCATCTCATCAGAATTAAGTGATCAAATGACATTCATCGAGAGAGTAAAAAATATGCTGTATGCGCTTTATTTTGACTTCTGGTTTCAAA
>NW_028089113.1:0-528 GCF_014824575.4 Sturnira hondurensis | reverse complement strand
TAAGTGATAGCTCTCAGAAAGCAGTTTTAGTTCTTGCACTTTAAATTCTTGTGCTCAATTACAAATTTGATATCTTAAATGGCAATCTCATTTTATTTGCTCTTACAATGCACTGGGCTTTGCTTTTGCTAATGCTAATACTATGTGAAGTAAGCTGTTAGGAAGTTGTTTTTGATGCCCCATCCTGCAATAGAACTCCATACTTAAAATGGGCTAAAGATTGTACACGAGACATAATGTATTAGCCAAATGCAATGCCTTCAACTCGTGAAGGAGAAATGGCAGATGTCCTTGCTTTGTTACTTCATTTACTTCCCCCAAGTTTATGATTTATGAAATAGAGTCTTTCTATGTTTTTCTTCTTTAGCAACTGCATGCTATTCTGTAATAATGCAAATAATTTTAAGACTGGAGTTTCTTGAGATTATTTAAACATTCTTCCTTAGTTAGAATTGTGTGTGTATGCATGCTTGTGCGTGCAATCATAGACTGCATATAACTCAATCATTAATCTTTCTCTATACCACC
>NW_028089112.1:0-919 GCF_014824575.4 Sturnira hondurensis | reverse complement strand
AGGGATCTCCTACTCTCTAGATAAACTCTTTCTTGCCTCTGCTGTGGAGCAGTAGTCCCCTTCCCCCGGGTGGCAGGAATCAGTCACGCAGCCAGCACAGAAACTCCCTCTGCCTGCTGATTTAGAGGCATAAGGAGCCCAAAGCGGCCAGGTGGCAATCTTTTTTTTTTGTTCTGTGCTTCCTGCTGGAAGCATTTTTCTCTTTAGAACTTAAACCTCTAGATCAGCAGAGTATAAGCTCATGGAAATAGGAAGCAAACATTTTGTTAATGGGTCATTAGAGGAACTAGACCTTATTATATCTGATCGATTATATTTTCTATCTGTCACAGACTGTAGCTATTTGAGACCCAAACACAGGGCAGTGGGAAGACAGGGACAATGTCACCCCTAGAATTTTCACATATCTCAACTTCTTTTTGGATTGGTGTGGCTGGGCCGTTCAAAGATTATTTTGGCTCCTCTTGGGGTGGTGAGTTTCACGAGTCTGTCACCCATCCTGGTATTTTAGTTCTGCTACTAATCCCGCTGCTGGCACTGCACTGACCTTGGTCGCTATGAGTGAACCACAGCCTCTCTGGGCCTATTTATTGGCTTATTTATTAGTGATTATTGAGCCACCCCTTGGTGTCAATGAAGCTGGAAGAGGTGAGTAAACAGGCAATCGCAATGCAGTGTTAAATGTGATGGTGGAAGGACAAGGTCGCTCAGGAGGGTCACCTAATGCAGACTTGGATCAGATAAGCCTTCCTGAAGCAGGAAGAACCTGTCCAGGCTGGAACCTAGAGTAAGTAACAGAAAGTGTCTGGGCAAAGGAGCTCCTGGTGGAACGGAGGAGGATCAGCAGTGCTCTGAGGTGCAGGGACGATGGGTGTGGAGGCCAGAGAGGGGCAGGGCCGGGTAAGCTGCAGAACTGAGA
>NW_028089111.1:0-600 GCF_014824575.4 Sturnira hondurensis | reverse complement strand
GGGTGAGGTAGCAGCCTCCCTAATACACCCCACACCCTCCTTTTGAAGGCTCCGCGTGTCTAGGTTAGAACAGGCCTTGTTTCCCCCCCCCCCCCCGGNAGGCCTTGTTTCCCCCCCCCCCCCCCGGTTCCGTGAAGCTGAACCTCTGCTGAAGTGCTTGCTACAAGAAACGGGACGTGTACTGCGTGGTGAACTGTGTTTCCTCCAGAAAGGGCGGAGTATGTGGGGTTTTGCCAAACCCAAGTGGTCTTCCTGTGTCTTCCTCACTCCCCATGCTTGTTCCAACATGGAGCCCTGAGGTGCCTGCCCCTCTCCATTCCACCGCCATCATCCTGGCCCAAGCCACCACGGTCCACCGTCGTCGTTCACCAAGACCACTGCCATCCCCTGTACGTGGCTGCTCAGCTCGTCCACACACGGTTTCCAGGGTGACCGCAATCAATTCACGTCCCTTCCCTGCAGCTACTCTGCAGTGGCTCTCCATCGAATTTAAAATAAAACCCGAGGTCTCTACCCTGGCTAATGAGGCCCCTGGACCTCTCTGAGCTCATCCAGGACCCCTCCCCCTCGCTACTGGCTGTGCCCAGCTACCCTGCTCTT
>NW_028089110.1:0-1387 GCF_014824575.4 Sturnira hondurensis | reverse complement strand
CTATACTGCCTTAAAATAAAAGGAAAGAAGAGAAAAAGCAAGAAGATGAGGCAATGCAAAAAGCATTGAAAACTCATTTGAAAAAATAATGAATGAAAACTTCCCTAACTTGGTTAAGGAAATAGACATGAAGGTCCAGGAAGTACAAAGGTCCCAAACCAGATGACTGCGAAGAGGTCCATGCCAACATACATCATAATTAAAATGCCAAAGGCTAAAGGTAGAGAGAGAATCTTACAAGCAGCAAGAAAAAAGCAGTTAGTTACCTACAGGGGAGTTCCCATAACACTGTCAGATGATTTCACAAAAGGAACTTTGCAGTCTAGAAGGGACTGGCAAGAAATATTCAAAGTCATGAACAGCAGGAAACTAAGCCAACACTGCTCTACTCAGCTAAACTATCATTTAGAATCAAAGGGCAAATAAAGAAAGAGCTTCCCAGACAAGAAAGAGCTAAAGGAGTTCATCATCAGCAAACCATGATTACATGAAAATTAAAGGGATTTATTTAAGAAAAAGATAAAAATTATGAGCAATAAAATGGCAATAAATATATATGTGTCAACAATTGAAGGTAAAAAATAAACTAAACAAACAAGAAGAATGAGACAGAATCCTGGATACAGAAAGTGTTTTGACAGTTGCCAGATAGGAGGGAGGGGTGGGGGAATGGGTGAAGAGGTGAGGGGATTAAGTACACATAGGTAGGGACAGAATAGCCACGGGGATGTAAATTACAGTATAGGAAATGGAGTAGCCAAAGAACTTATACACATGACCCATGGACACGTACGATAGTGGGGTAATTGCCTGAGAGAGAGGTGGATGCTGGGTGGAGGGGAGCCAAAGGGTAAAATCAGGACAACTGTAATAGTGTAATCAATAAATTATAATAAAAATAAAAATAGAGAATTTTTACTTTTTGAAATATAATGAATGTCACAGACTTTTTCCTCACATGCACAGGGAAACACAGTTGCACACACACACAACACATTTTTGCATAAAATTTCAAATTGAGAACTCGAGGCTATAAAACTGTCAAAATTTTTTCTCAAAGATGATTAGAAAATTAACTAATATTTATTGTGCATATTGTAAATGAAGTCCTGTGCTAGGTCCTCAGGAATATAACAGTGAGATAGATCAATAGGTTAACCCATTAGCAACTAAATAAATAAGTTAGTATATCAATCAATCAATTCATAAATGAAAAGACTGATGAATGGAAGAACATTAATGAATGAATGTATTACTTCTCAATCAATAGGTGAATTTATAAATCATTAATTAATAAACGATCCACATACAAATAAATAAATGGATGTAATTAACTAATAAGTCAAATGAATAAAATTAACGGATGGGTAGATTTGCAGAGGAATAC
>NW_028089109.1:0-1245 GCF_014824575.4 Sturnira hondurensis | reverse complement strand
CCTCTTCATACCATCACACACCTCCTCACACCTCTCCACACCTCCCTGTATTTCCCCTCACCTCAATTCCTCATACCTCCTCACACACCTCATAGCTCCCAACATATCCTCACATGTTCTCTCACTTCCACACTCCCCCACACCTCACCTCCTTATACCTTATCACCTGTCCCCACAGCAGCTCACACCTCACACCTCTCCTCACATCCTCAAACCTCCCCTCAGCTCCTCTTACCTCCACACGCTTCACACCACACCTCATCTCCTTACACCTCCTCACACTACCTCACACCACACTTCACACCTCCTCACACTTCCCAATACATCCTCTCACATCTCCTTTCACATCTACATATTCCCTCACTCCTACCCACACCTCCTTACTCATCCCCTTACCTCTTCACACCTCACACCACATCACAGCTCCACTCTGCTCAGACTGCTGGCATGTCTGTATCTGGCTGTGAGTTTCTTGAGGGTGTGGATCAGCTTTTCCTTATGTTCACAATTCTGGAACCCAGATTTAGTGCTCATTCCAGTTGAATTATTGTGAACACCACCAGTCTGAATATGGAACCGTTGCATTTTTATCTGGCCGTGCATGCTCCCTCGGTGCTCCCTCGGTGCTCCCTCACAGAGTCCTGGTCTCCCTCCACTCTGAGTCTGTGGGCCTGGCTTTGCACCTGCAGGCCGAGCCCCTGCTGTGGGCAGCATGGTAAACCGAGGCTATGGTCTTCTCTTTCCAGCTGAGTCCCTGCTGGGGTCAGCGGGAGCTTGCGCAGACTGCAGGAGGTGGGCAAGCCAATGAGAGGTCCCAGGCCTTGGCATGGGAGGTTTAGTTGCAGTTCTGGGCTCTCATCAGTGTAAGTGAAGTCTTTTGGAGCCCAGATGGGGGTGGGGTGGGTCAGGCAGGCAAGTTTGGATTTTTTTTACACTTAGTTCAGACCTTTATGCCCTTAAATTAGTAAGGACGAAAATTGTACTGTAATTAATGTATGTATACACATATGTATGTGTACTGGTGTATACCTCAGTTTAATATGCCAGGAACTTAAATACAACTTTGAAGAACTTTAAAGATTAGCTTGAAGGGTAAACGAAGTGTTTCCAAGCATAGCGTGTATACGCCCAGTTGGATTCAAAGCATATTAATTGTCAGAAATGATCGAGGGTAGATAGAACTTTTTTCCTCTTTTTTAAAAATATTTTATTTATTTATCTTTAGAGGGGAAGGGAAGGAGAGAG
>NW_028089108.1:0-508 GCF_014824575.4 Sturnira hondurensis | reverse complement strand
CGGCCGGCGGGTGGGGACGGCGTCCGGCCCGGGCTTCGCTCTGGAGTTTGGATGCGCGGGGGAAAGTTTCCTTTGGACCTGGTGGGTGTCCTCTGGGGTCCTCGCGTTTGTGGGTGTGGCAGCAGCGGGAAAGTTCCCGCGTGGGGTCGCGCGGCCCCCAGCGCCGGGAGCGAGCGGGCTGCCGTCGGCGGTTGTCCTGTGCGGCTTCTTCTCGGACTGGCTTTTCCTCCTTCGGTTGCGCGGGTTTTCTACGTGCTCTGGGAGTTAAGCTCGCCAGGGACAGCGTTTTCCAGCGGGACGTTTCGGCGTGGGCGTGGACAGATGTCCCGTGTTTGCGTGGGGTTAGCTCCAGCGCCCTGCGCTCTGGGCCTCGGACTTCTCGTCCTCGCCTGGCAGGGCGACGAGCCCGGGGAGGCGACGCGCCCTTGTTTCGTGTGAACCTTTTATCCATTTGAACTTTTTTTTTTTTTGCCTGTGGTTATGGGGTAAAAGTTTATTTAAAATTTTT
>NW_028089107.1:0-1557 GCF_014824575.4 Sturnira hondurensis | reverse complement strand
TCCCTGCTCAACTGCCTCCGCCACGAAGCCCTGCCTAAAGCAGCCCCATCCCCTCACCCTGCCCCATTTCCATACACGATGCATATTCCTGACTGTCCCCTCTCCCTGGAATGTCACCCCACGAGGGCAGGGACTCACTAGCTCACGGCCGGCCACGTCCTAGTCCCTGGAAGCTCTAGGCAAATGCAGCGTGAGGCAACTTGAAAGATCTGGGCAGGCTGGTCAGGTGTGAGGTGGACATGGCTCCTCTGGGACATCAGCCTTCTTCTGTTTGGCAGGTGCACGTAAAGGCAAATGTCCCAGGCTGGACACACCAGGCAGGGAGGGACAGGGAGTCTCCTCCTTGTCCCCTGGGCAGGCCCTCCTGGGGCTCAGCAGTGAGGCTACATCGCCCCCTAGTGGTCACTCAGCCAGGAAGGGCAGAAAAGGCCAAGGTTTGCTGGGCCTGGCCAGACAGGTACCTGCCACCTACAGGGGAGACACCTCGTCTCTCCCAGCTTCCGATGGTGGCCGGCACCCCTTCGCGTCCTCGGCTTGCAGATGCACCACGCCAGTCCTCACATTTGAAGTCACCTGGTATTCTCCCTGCATTGTCATCTTCCTATAAACGCCAGTCACACTGAATCAGCACCCCCGCCCATGCTGGTCTGACTTTACCTCAAGTAATGACACCTACGGTGGCTTTACTTCCAGATACATTTAGAGACACCAGGGGTTAGGACATCAACGCCTTTTTATTTTTGAGGGTTCACACTTCGACCCGTAACTGTTACCATAAGGATGAAATGAGATTGTGTATTTTTATAGTCTACGTAACTGTGCGTGAAATGAATTCTTCATCTTGCCTCGTTCCCCCACTAGCCCTGGCCCGAGAACTTGACGGTGATTCCCCACTCAACCCCCGCTGAGGCTGCCGGCATCAGGGGCCTCCCTCACACGCAGCCGTGGTTCTGACTGGCTGTCACGGACAGAGTCCACCGGGAGGGCTCTTCCCCGGCGACTGCGATAAGCAGCAATTTCAGGCTCAATTTCACCCCGTCCTCTGCGACACCTGTGACTCAGCCCTCATCCGTGGAAGGGCGTGGGGACTCATCACCACCCCTCACACAAGGACAGGGTGGGGACAGTGGCTGCACTGGCTGCAGACCAGAGTCTTGGGTCTGCCCCCGTCACCATGGCGACACAATTGCAGTTACAGGAACCGGGCTCCTTTTGCTTCGAGAAGACGCTTGTCAAAGGGGGGTTCTGCAGTAAACCCCGTGCGGTGGGAGACCAGGACGGGGTGGGCTGAGGCCACAGACAAGGTCACTTTCTGGAAACCTGTCTCCTCCTCGAAGGGACTCAGCGGTGGCCTCTCAGGACTTTTTGTTCCAGGTGGTTTTCTCTCCATTCTCTTCCACACAGGGTCTCCTGGCCACAGCCCAGCCACCCATCGGCAGGCACCCCACCTGGGAGACGGGGGCCCGAGGGTCCTGCTGGGAGGAAGAACAGAGCGAGGTCCCTCAGCTGTGTCCCTGCTGGGACTCTGCTGGCCACAGGCTGAGCCTCTGAGCCAAA
>NW_028089106.1:0-1285 GCF_014824575.4 Sturnira hondurensis | reverse complement strand
TCTTTGTCATAGAAAATTTCCATCTGACTTTGCATTTATTATTGGATTTTGTGTTCTGTCCCATTAATTTCTCTATGCAAAGGCCATTACCCCACTGTTTAGAATAATGTAGATTTATAGCACAATACATACTTATGTTCAGTTGGGCTAGGTTGTATTTATAGATTTGCTTTTTCAGAATTCTGTTTTCATTCCTCATTTTAACAAGTGTACTGAACATTGTTTGTTTTAGTTTTAAAATGTTGATATTTTAAACTGTATTACAATAAATTAATAAGCAACGTTGGGAAATTGATATCCTTAAATTTTTTTTTATCAAAGAATACGATGTTACTTTCCAGTTGTTGAAGTGCCTTTCATTGGGCATCGTTTTAAGATTTTGTTCAGGTTCACACAGATCATGCACATTCTTGCTGAGGTTAATGTTAGGCATTGTATCTGTTTTGTTGCTATTGGTTCTTTTCTATTCTAACTTTAACTTAGTGTTTATATCTATATCTATACAAAGGTATATATTTCTCTGTGTTATTCCCCCTCACTGTAATAAATTGTATTATTTGTAATCGTTACAAATAATAATGATTATTTGCTTTTCATGATTTGCTTTTAATGATCATAAATTGCTTTTCATGATTCACCAAGGTAAATAAGCTATCATACAATAATAAAATTGTATTACTTTAGTTATGCAAAAACATAGAAATAGACAAAGCTTCAAAGAAAATATGAGGAAATGAGGTAATGTGAGGAGTCAGAAAAAATTCTGTTGGTGGTAAATTCCATAATGATGAACTAAAAGAGGAACAGGATTCGTTTTTCTCACATCTGTCTGTCGGGGCGCTCGGCCTCCCTGCGGACCTGATGTTCCCGCTGGTCTCCCGGCCCCGGAGCCCTTCTCAGACCCGGCCTGTCCCCCCGGCCTGCCCGTCCCCTCTCTTCCCTCCCAGGGGCTACAGGACGGGACGTGCTGGGCGGAGCATCCCGCATGGGCGGAGGGGCGTCGGCGGGATCCTGTGGGGGCGAAGGTCTCGGGAAGGAGAGCGGAGGGGGACGAGGGTGATGCGGGTGGGGGACTTCGAGAACTTTGAGAGGCGGAGTGACCAGAATCCTGCCCCGTGAGGGATGGAGGAGTCTGGGAGGGTGTTGGGGTCGCGGAGGTGCTGGCGGGGATCACAACCCCGGTGGGTCCGGGTCGGGGTTCGGGGGGCAAAGTGGGGTGAGAAGAGAAGGGAGGGGAGCGTCTGGAAGGAGGACTGGACCCTGCTGGGAAGCGCCGGGGACTAAG
>NW_028089105.1:0-3999 GCF_014824575.4 Sturnira hondurensis | reverse complement strand
TCAGAGCAGTGGATGCTTCGAGAAAAACTGTTGCGCGAAGGAACATGTTTCAGAAACGCGCTGGAATCACCTTCAATGCCTGGAAGATGCGGAGATAATGGGAAAAGTTTCTTTATTCGGCCAACTTGAAATTCTGTAGTGACTGCGATATGGAAAATCTGAACTTTCACGTTTCAAGACAAACAGTATGTTTTATTATTTTCCTGCTCAGGGCCATGACTAAACCCTTGGATTTCAAACCTTTGAGGGAGACAAGGGCAAATGTGAGCATCAGAATTTAGCAATGGTATTATAACTCCTGCATTTGGCACAACCTTAAAGAGTCAACAAACTAGGACATCCTTCAGAGGCAGGAAGAAAAATGAATTCCTCTGCTGACTGAGTAATGAGTGTTTCTCTTTAATAGTCTGTGCAGCCCTGTGGTGGGCTGATGAAACATTCTCAGGAGCCAGGGGTCCCTGATGGCCTAAACCTTGCCCTTGCCTTCAGCTGAGGGCTTACCTAGTCATTCAATAAGATAGTATGTAACATTTACTTTTTAAGACACAACTTCAGCAATTCTTTTTAACAGCTGAAGAAAGTTTGTCCCAGTGGATGCAGTGATTAGGAATCTTTGGAGGAAAGATGCCAATATCTATGCACCGTTGTTTTGGGTGAGGCTGCAGGTGCATTGCATGAGGCTGCAGGTGTGTTGCATGAGGCTGCAGGTGTACTGAGTGAGGCTGCAGGTGTACTGTGAGAGGCTGCAAGCTTTTGAAAATCCCTCTTGTCCCACTAAAGCTAATGCTAACTTTCTAATGGAGCAAGACTTCCTAGTTTTGCTGAGATCCCTAAACAAATCAACTACTTTTATACCATATAAGCAGAGGCAATAACTTACATCTGACTCCAGTTTCCAAAGTGGGATGTTCACAGCTGACAGCCTTCTTCATCCTGTCCCCTCTTAATAGCCAGGGAATTTCCTGTTCATTTTATCCAGAGAATAGTTTAGATTTGCTTGTACTGGCTTATTATAATTTAAGTCCTGGTTTGTAGCATTTAATAAAGTGATAATGTAAACATGCATATTCGCATTTCTTGGTTGTCAGGTAGGGGGCACAGACAAAAACGGAGTGGCAGTTACAGCCGGAGGGTTCACCGAAGGGTAGAGAAGATAAAAGTCACTTCTTAGTCCCCTTCCAGAGATAACTGTGAATTTAGTCTCATCACTCTCTTTTAATGGCATATATTTAAAACATTCTATTATAAAAATAACACTCGACTATTATAGGAAATGATGGTGGAGGGAACTCTATAATCCTGTTACAGGAGAAACTCAATTCTTCTTGCCAACACAGTAAAGAATTACAGATGAGCAGATCATTAGCATGCAAGCAGGGTTGATTGGTGGTACGTTCTCTGGTGATATGTTCTCTTGGAAGAGACTGGGCCCAGCTAAGGTGGGCGGTGAAAGGCATAGATAAAGCAGCGCAAGGGTGGCCAAAGGCCAGGGCGGCAAATGTGTGCCAGCTCCTTTGTTCTGAGGATGTATATAGTTGGTGGATTCGGGGTGAAGAAGTTAAGTATTGATTGATGGGTAAAGATGGTGCCAGCTCTCCCAGGGGGGCATGACTACCCAAACTTAGGTATGTGTGGGTGTCTGTTAGCCCAAATCCTTTTCTTGTTCCAGACTCCATTTGTTCATCTTGTAAGTAGATATGTGACAGGAGGCAGTTAATTATAGGTGGGGCAGTTACCCAAAGTTCTTTATAGGTTCTTTCTGTAGGCACTAGAGATTCCCTTGTAAAATCTAGTTACCAGAGGTAGGCAGTTAACCAGAGTTGTCTTATGGGCTTCCTCTTTGGGCACTGTGGATCTGCTCCCACCTTTCAGGTGTTGGGATGAAAGCACAGTTTCAAAGGCTTTCTTTCCCAGATCGTGGAGACACACATAGAATATCAAGGGCTGCCCCCCTCCCATGCTAGCGTGGTGTTTCCTGTGGTGTTGGAACACCTGCTGGTATTACCAGACCAGGCTCAGGACGGCTGAGTCAGTGGGTGGGACATGTCTCCCTCCTCCTCCTTGCCTTGGTTTGCTATCTGTCCTACCTGACAATCCCACCACTTAGGTGGCCAGTGCTACCATCACTGATGTCCTTTGGTTCTTTGCCCTGCATATAAAGGCAAACACTGAATGTGCGTCACGGTGTAAGCACTTTCCCAAATGAAGAAAACATAGCACAAACTTTAATTGCATGGGACAGAAAAGAGAGCACACAGAACACACACACACACACACACACACACACACACCACATTTTAATCTTACTTACAGACATTGATAAAACGTATCAAATAAAATATTGGACATAAAATCCAGCAATTGTATTTTAAGGACTGTATCATGACCAAAGGATAGTCATTCCAGGAATATGTAGGTAACAAAATTTTGGAAGTCTATTAGTATAATCTGTCCCATGAAAAATTCATAATGTACTTTTAAAATTTCAAACTTAATTAGACACACTTCTGTCAAAGTCAGAGAAAGACAAGTGCTTGTCAATACGATGAGCAAGATAATTAAACAAGATGTCTGAATATTGGAGAGAAGAAAAAATTACCTTCGTTGGAAGATGATATGATTGACTACGAAGAGAATTATTTTAAAAACTTTTGAAAGATCAAAGTTCCATATAGTATTCAGATACTACATTTGCACACACATACACACACACATATACATATATGCACACATATACATTAGTAATATAATAAATATATAATGGTAGTATATGTGATATGTTTCTTATATATCAGCAAAAACAAGTTAGAAAATAAAATGGAAAAGATATTCCATTCACAATAATATTAATACAATTAAATATGTAAAAATACATGTGACCCAGACCCAAACCAAATAGAATGGAAACTTTCCTGAGAGAACTGCAGTTTTAATACACATAAAGACAAATCTTGTTATTGGGCAGAGCATTGGTTTCCCACGGAGCAAATCAGGCTACAAACTGAAGTGTCCCTGTTCTCACCTGCACAGGGAGGGTGCTGTGGCATAACAGTCGCTCCCTCCCCCCGGGCTGTAGGAGGATTGAATAAGAATGTAGAGGGACATCCGGTGCACAGTCGGCCCCCAACTAGGGTTACCGGTAAAATACAGTTAAATTTGGTTTTCAGATAAACAACAAAGAATTTTTTTTATTTAAAAATTTTAAAATATATCTTATTGATTATGCCATTACAGTTGTCCCATTTTCCTTCACTCCCCTCCACCCTGCACAGCCTCTCCCACCCACATCCCCCCCTTTAGTTTATGTCCATGGGTCATAAGTTCTTTGGCTTCTACATTTCCCATATTATTCTTGCCCTCCCCCTGTCTATTTTCTACCTCTACCGTCTATGCTACTTATTCTCTGTACCTTTTCCCCCTTCTCCTCCTCCCACTCCCCTGTTGCTAACCCTCCATGTGATCTCCATTTCTGTGGTTCTGTTCCTGTTCTAGTTGTTTGCTTGGTTTGTTTTTGTTTTTGTTTAGGTGTGGTTGTTCTAAATTTTTACTTTAATTGTTGTTCAAGTACAGTTTTCTGCCTTTTACCCCCATCCCAGTCCACCCCCAGCCCTTCCTTCCCCTCCCATTTCTACCCTCACCTTGTTGTTGCCCATGTGTCCCTGATACTTGTCCTGCAAACCCTGCCCCTTTTCCCTTGAAATTCCCTCCCCTCTCCACTCTGGTCACTGTTAGCCTGTTCTCAACAACAAAGAATTTTTTTAGTATAAGTTGAAGGGAACCAAAGTTTTGCCATCCTGGAACTGCCTTTTTGGGATATTGATTTTAAGCTGCTTATGAAAAAACAAGGCTCAGAAAGAAACTTTTGTCTTCCCCATGTTCCTGCTCAAGAGATTCAGATAGAAAAACCTACTTTGGAAAGGGAATAATATTTTTTTTAATTTAATTTAATTTTTTTTAAAGATTTTTATTTATTTTTAGAGGGGAAGGAGAGAGGGAGAG
>NW_028089104.1:0-785 GCF_014824575.4 Sturnira hondurensis | reverse complement strand
ATGTATGTTGTATATTATCAAATGCTTTTCCTGCACTTATTGACAGCATCATTTGATTTTTATCATTTATTTTTTAATGGGTGTGTTGAGTCTATGCAATTTGCACCTGTTGAACCATTCTTGTGCCCCTGGAATGAACCCTACTCAACAGTGATGTATTATTTTTTAATGTATAACTGTAGTTGATTTACTAGTATTTTGTTTTGGGTTTTTCCATAAGTATTCATCAGACATACTGGCCTGTAGTTTTTGTTTGTTCGTTTGTTTGTTTGTTTGTTTTATAGTTATCTGTGCCAGATTTTGGTATCAGGGTTGTCTTGACTTCATAAAATATATTAAGAAGTACTGCCTCGTCTTCAATTATTTGGAAGAGTTTGAGAAAGATGGGTATCAAATCTTCTTTGAATGTTTGTCACAGTTCACTAGTGAAGCCAACTGGAAATGGACTTTTACGTTTTGGGAGGTTTCTGATGATTGCTTCAATTTCCTCACTGTTGATCAGTCTGTTTAGCTTTTCCAGTTCCTCACGATTTGATCTAGAAAAGATATATGTGTTTAGGAAATTATCCATTTCTTCCAGGTTTTGAATTTGCTGGCATGTAGACTTCCATAGTACCCAAGTATGATCCAAAAATACATCTGTGATGTCTGTGGTACCTTCTCTTCACTGCTGACTTTGTTTACTTGAGACTTTTCTCCTCTTTCCTTAGCAAATCTAGCCAGGGGTTTGTCAATTTTACTAATCCTTTCAGATACCAGTGCTTCGTTCCATCAATATTTTATAT
>NW_028089103.1:0-544 GCF_014824575.4 Sturnira hondurensis | reverse complement strand
CTCCTTCCCTTCCCCTCTAAAAAGATAAATAAATAAAATATTTTTTAAAAAAAAATTAAGTTCAATGCTGTTCCTTGGCATTGACCCTGACACTACTCCAGGAATCATAAAGTCTTCAAAATCAAAGACAAAACTGACCATTTAAGTCATGTGAGCATTTATCCAGTCAAGAAAGTTATCTACACAAATTTGCCATCAAGTCATGAAAAACTATCGAGTCAGTAAAGTTAGGCAGACTTGCCTTTTACATGGTCATGAAGTCACCACAGCAGACAAAAAAATTATATAGGCAAAGGAGTTCTTGAAAATTCCATAAATTGTCCATAAATTATAGAAAATGTTTTATATATGCTCCCCCTATAAGTTATTTTCATCAAATTCTATGTCATTTACATTTTTTTTAGTTTTGCAAAAATGTCAACAATTGGTCAACATGTGCTTTTCATATCTTTGAATGATAAAAAAACACTTTTCCATAGAATTAACCCCCTCTTTAGACCCACATTTGTCTAAAATGTGTGCACATTGAACTGAATGAAGTATA
>NW_028089102.1:0-576 GCF_014824575.4 Sturnira hondurensis | reverse complement strand
TTTCAGTTTATTCGATAAGGATGGAGATGGTTGCATCACAACCAAGGAATTGGGGACTGTCATGAGATCGCTAGGACAGAACCCAACTGAGGCGGAACTCCAGGACATGATTAACGAGGTTGATGCTGATGGAAATGGTACCATTGATTTTCCTGAGTTCCTGAACCTCATGGCAAGGAAGATGAAGGATACCGATTCCGAGGAGGAGCTCAAGGAGGCATTCAGAGTTTTTGACAAGGATCAGAACGGTTTCATCTCCGCAGCTGAGCTCCGTCATGTGATGACTAATCTTGGTGAGAAGCTTACCGATGAAGAGGTCGATGAGATGATCAGAGAAGCTGATGTGGATGGTGATGGCCAGATAAATTATGAGGAATTTGTCAAGGTTATGATGGCCAAGTGATAACCCTGTCCCCCAGAAAAATTATTTTTATAAATTTAAATTAGGAGGGGATAACAAGGTAGACCAATATAATCGGATTTCTAGTTTTCTTGTCAACTTTTATTTGATGGTTTTTTTAATCAAGGCTCTTATAGGAAGTGTTTGGTGGCTTATCCTGGTGGTTTTGTTGTGAT
>NW_028089101.1:0-681 GCF_014824575.4 Sturnira hondurensis | reverse complement strand
TGAATCCAAGAGTTGGTTTTTTGAAAAGATAAACAAAATAGACAAGTCTTTATGTAGCCTCATTAAGAAAAGAAGAGAGAGGACCCAAATAAACACTATCAGAAATGAAAGAGGAGAGATTACAACTGATACCACAGAAATAGAAGGGATTGTAAGGAATTACTATGAAGCACTGTATGCCAAGAAATTTGAAAACCTAGGTGAAATGGACAAATTTCCTGAAAAATACAGTCTTCCAAAACTCAATGAAGAAGAAGCAGAAAGCCATATCAGACCAATAACAGCAAATGAAATTGAAGCAGTAATCAAAAAACTCCCATCACACAAAAGCCCCAGACCAGATGATTTCACAGGAGAATTCTACAAAGCATTTAAGGAAGAGCTAAGCCCTATTCTTCACAGACTATTCCAAAAAATCCAAAATGATGGGAAACTCCCAAGCTCTTTTTATGAAGCGAGCATTATCCTAATTCCAAAACCAGATAGAGACACAACAAAGAAACAAAACTTTAGGCCAATATTGCTGATGAACATAGATGCTAAAATCCTCAACAAAATATTGGCAAATTGCATCCAACAATACATCAAAAAGATCATACACCACTACCAAGTAGGATTCATCCCAGGCACGCAAGGATGGTTCAATATCCACAAATCAGTAAATGTAATACACCACATAAA
>NW_028089100.1:0-1630 GCF_014824575.4 Sturnira hondurensis | reverse complement strand
TCTGATTGCAGTGGCTAGAACTTCCAATAATATACTGAATAGAAGTGGTGAAAGTGGACAACCTTGTCCTGTTCCTGATCTTAGTGGAAAAGCTTTTAGTTTTTGCCCATTGAGTATGATGTTGGTTGTAGGTCCTTCATATATGGCCTTTATTATATTGAGGAATGCTCCCTCTATTCCCACTTTGCTGAGTACCTTTATGATAAGTGGGTGTTGTTCCTTATCAAAACATTTTCCCGCATCTATTGATATGATAATGTGGTATTTGTCTTTGCTTTTGTTTATGTGGTGTATTACATTTACAGATTTGCGGATATTGAACCATCCTTGCATCCCTGTGATGAATCCCACTTGGTCGTGGTGTATGATCTTTTTGATGTATTATTGGATGCGATTTGCCAATATGTTATTCAGGATTTTAGCGTCTATGTTCATCAGCGATATTGGCCTGAAGTTTTCTTTCCTTTTTGTGTCTCTATCTGGTTTTGGAATTAGGATGATGCTGGCTTCATAAAAAGAGTTTGGGAGTCTTTTATCATTTTGGATTTTTTGGAATAGTCTGTGAAGGATAAGAGTTAGCTCTTCCTTAAATGCTTTGTAGAATTCTTCCGTGAAACCATCTGGTCCAGGGCTTTTGTGGGATGGGAGTTTTTTGATTACTGCTTCAATTTCATCTGCTGTTATTGGTCTGTTCAGGCTTTCTACTTCTTCTTCATTGAGTTTGGAAAGATCGTGTTTTTCTAGAAATCCGTCCATTTCACCGAGGTTTTCAAATTTCTTGGCATACAGTTCTTCATAGTAATTTCTTACAATTCTTTCTATTTCTGTGGTATCAGTTGTAATCTCTCCTCTTTCATTCTGATTGTGTTTATTTGGGTCCTCTCTCTTCTTTCCTAGATGAGCCCAATTAATGGCTTGTTGATTTTGTTTATCTTTTCAAAAAACAAGCTCCTGAATCATTAATCTTTACAATTGTGCTTTTAGTCTCTATGTCGTTTAATTCTGATCTGATCTTGGTTATTTCCTTCCTTCTACTTGCTCTGGGCTCTCTTTGCGTTGTTCCTAGAGTTCTTGTAGGCCTAGGATTAGGTTGTTTGTATGAAATATTTCTATCTTTTTTAGATATGCCTGTATTGTTATGAACTTCCCTCTCTGGACTGCCTTCGCTGTGTCCCGTAAGTTTTGGGTTGTTGTGAGTTCATTTTCATTTGTTTCCAGAAACTTTTTGATTTCTTCCCTAGTTTCATTCTTGACCCATTCGTTATTTAATAGCATGCCATTCAGTCTTCATGATTTTGGGTGTTTTGGGTTTTTCTTTTGCGGTTGGTTTCTAATTACAGTCCCTTGTGGTCAGAGAAAATGCTTGGTATGATTTCGATTTTCTTGAATTGTTGAGGCTTGGTTTTTGTCCTATCATGTGGTCTATCTTTGAAAATATTCCATGTACACTTGAAAAGAATGTGTATTTAGTTTCTTTGGAATGAAGGGCTCTGTATAGATCAATTAGGTCCATTTCATCTAGAGTGTCATTTAATGCTGCAATATCTTTGTTGATATTTCGTTTGGAAGACCTGTCCATTTTTTACAGTGGGGTGTTAAAATCCCCTACTATAATTGTGTTGCTGTCAAT
>NW_028089099.1:0-930 GCF_014824575.4 Sturnira hondurensis | reverse complement strand
TAAAAATTATTATTTCAAAAATAAATACTGGTTTCCTGATCACTACTAGCTTCTAGTTTCCATTCTAGGTAGACAGACATATCCTGAATAAATGATGAGAAGGCTTATCACATTGCTTAGGGTCCCTTCTGTGAAGTCATGTGTAAAGAAACACAATTCAACAATCAAGGGCAATTAAAAGGGAAGTCTGCTCTTAGCAGGTGCACCTCAAGGGACATTAACGAGGACAAAAGTCTTACCCCACCTTAGCCCCTTCTGCTTCCTAATTCTGTCTGGGGAAACTTCCACAGGTCAAACCTTTATACTTCTGTGGGGGCCCGCCAGGCCACAAGGGGATCAAGGACAGAGTTCTCCACTGTGAAAATGGTGGATGAACTTGGTTTCTGGTCCCTGGAGCCGGTGGGTACCTTGACACTTTCCTAACCTTCTAGTTCCCAGCCTTGAAGGATATAACAAGACTTTGGCATGAGTGTCATGTTCCAAGATGGTTATGAGAACTTCTTGCCCTTTTGATAGCTTAAGGGAGTGCACGAACTTTGAAAAACAACATTGTTTCTAGTTCCTTGCGGTCTTGCTTTAGGCGTTAACAGTTTGTATATAAGACAGCTGTTCCTTGAATAAAGTTGCCATTTGCCAGCAGAGCATTTGGTCCTCTCCATTCTTTTAATTCTTTTAAGTCCCTCGCCTCACCTCGCGACCACCCTTGCTGCAGCGGGCTGCGGCATACTTCCTTCCTAATTCCAGTTCAAGGACCTTATATTCCCTTTTTCCAAGTTTTTTTTTGTTTGTTTATGTGGCTTAATCTAATCTCTTTTCCAGCGAGCCCAGCCACCCCCTCCTTGGTGATCTGGGCACAGAATGGTCATGGGGGAGGAGGGAACCTGGCATGTAAAGGATTCTCTACAGCAAAGGGGAAAGGAAGCAATGCTG
>NW_028089098.1:0-677 GCF_014824575.4 Sturnira hondurensis | reverse complement strand
AGAGCTCCGCATCCAGCCGCCACGATGCCCGCTCGCTGTCACCTGGGGGCGGACCACAGGGCGGCCGCGTGCACTTTTCCCTTGTCCCTACAGTCCCCTGGACGAGTGTCTTCCCAGGCCTGCTGCGTGGCACACACTGTGCGCGGCGCTGACTCCACGGCGGCAATTTAAACACGCGCACGCCTTCCCGAGAGCAGACGCGGGCACGGTGGGGAAGACTGACCTTCACTCTGCGGCCCGACGCTGTGCATGCTGAAGCCGCGCACGCTCGTGGGTCCGCCGAGGTAGAACCTGGAACGGAAGGGCAGGAGTCAGAAGGAAGCTGTCTCGGGACAGGAGGCGCCCGCACAGGGAGCTCCCGGGTCCCAGTCCTGTGGGGAAAGGCGTCCGGGAGGACGCACAGGGGCACGGGCGACTGCCTAAGTCTCCTCCCATTCTTTTCACGCTTACACAGCCCTCTTCACAATGGTTGTGTGTGGGTTTAACTGCCTCCCTACTGGCAGCTTTAGAGGTTTTGCTACTGTCGACCACGCTACAATGGATATCCCTGTACATAAATCTCCGTACACGTCTAAATATTTTTGGAAATTATATTCACTAAGGTGAAACTGTTAGGTCCCAGAATTTAGAAATCAACAAATTTTATATTTCCAAACAGCCACCTAAAAATGCCAAAC
>NW_028089097.1:0-1186 GCF_014824575.4 Sturnira hondurensis | reverse complement strand
AAAATGGCAATGAATAAGTACCTATCAATAATAACCTTAAACGTAAATGGATGAAGTGCTCCAATCGAAAGACAGAATAGCTGAATGGGTAAGAAAGCATGACCCACACATATGTTGCCTACATGAGATCCACCTCAGGAGAAAAGACCTACACAGACTAAGAGTGAAGGGCTGGAAACAAACTTTACAAGCAAACGGACAGGGAAGAAAAGCTGGTGTAGCAATACTCATATCAGACAAAATAGACTTCAAAACAAGGGCCATAAAGAGAGACCCAGAAGGTCACTTCATAATACTCAAGGGAAGAATCCAGCAAGAAGACATTAACATCGTAAATATATATGCACCCAACGTAGGATCACCCAAATATATAAGAAAAATCCTAGAAGACTTCAAGAAAGATATCGACAGCAACACAATTATAGTAGGGGATTTTAACACCCCACTGTCAAAAATGGACAGATCTTCCAAACAAAATATCAACAAAGATATAGCTGCACTAAACAACACCCTAGATGAAATGGACTTGACTGATATATATAGAGCCCTTCACCCAAAAGAACCTAAATACACATTCTTTTCAAATGCACATGGAACATTTTCAAAGATAGACAACATGAGAGGACACAAAACGAGCCTCAACAAATTCAAGAAAATTGAAGTCATACCAAGCACTTTCTCTGGCCACAAGGGACTGAAACTGGAAACAAACCCCAAAGGAAAAAACCCCAAACACTCAAAATCATGGACATTGGATGGCATGCTATTAAACAACGAATGGGTCAAGGATGAAATTAGGGAAGAAATCAAAAAGTTTCTGGAAACAAATGAAAATGAACTCACAACAACCCAAAATATATGGGACACAGCAAAGGCAGTCCTGAGAGGGAAGTTCATAGCAATACAGGCCTATCTAAAAAATATAGAAACATTTCAACCAAACAACCTAACCCTAAACATACAAGAACTTGAGGAACAACAACAAAGACAGCCCAGAGCAAGTAGAAAGGAGGAAATAACCAGATTAGAGCAGAATTTAATGACATAGAGACTAAAAGCACAATTCTAAAGATCAGTGAATCCAGGAGCTTGTTCTTTGAAGAGATAAACAAAATAGACAAGCGTTTATGCAGGCTCATCAAGAAAAGAAGAGAGAGGACTGAAATAAACAATCAGAAATGAAAGA
>NW_028089096.1:0-509 GCF_014824575.4 Sturnira hondurensis | reverse complement strand
GCATGTGTCACTAGCCACATCTGCCTGTTGACCACTTAATTTGCAGCCAGTCCGAATTGATATGTGCTTAAATATAAAATACATATCAAATTTTAAAGGTTTAAAATATAAAATATCTAAGCCCTGGCTGGTGTAGCTCAGTGGGTTGAGCGCGGGCCTGCGAACCAGATGATCGCGGTTCGATTCCCAGTCAGGGCACATGCCTGGGTTGCAGGCCGGTTCCCGGCAGGGGCCAGTTCCCAGCAGGGGATGCACAAGAAGCAACCATACATTGATGTTTCTCTTCCTCTCTCCTTCCCTTCCCCTCTAAAGATGAATAAATAAAATATTTAAAAAAAATAAAATATAAAATATCTCATTTTATATCTAAAAATAGAAAATAGAAAATAGATATATTTTATATCTAAAAATACAAAATATGAAATATCTAATATTTTTGTATTAATTATATATGGAAATGGTTTTTGAATAAATTAGAATAAATATATGTAAAAATTAATCAGCTATTT
>NW_028089095.1:0-732 GCF_014824575.4 Sturnira hondurensis | reverse complement strand
AATGAAGGGGGGAATAGAACAACTGTAATGGTATAATCAATAAAATATATTTAAAAAAAAGAACATTTAAGAACTGTATCAGAGAAATGGAAGCTGGATTTTATTTAGATCCTGATTTAAATGAATTATAAGAAGACATTTTTTTGGAACATTGACTAGGCTATTAGAAGATATTAAGCAATTGTTAGTTTCATAAGATAATGTCAAGGTGATTATGTTAAAACAAAAGAAACCTCCTTATTAGTTTTTATAGATAAAATTATATACTTTGGATTTGCTTGTATTTTATACTGCCCCCCCCCAACAAAAAAATGGTGGTGGGAAATAGAATTGATTCAACAAATTTGAAATCATAATGAAAATTTTGAAATTCAGTGATAGATACCAAAAGGTTCATTATACTTATTTCCTCTATATTTATGACGATTTGAAAATTTCCACAATAAAAAGCACAGGTTATCAATAAGGGAGATGGTAGAAAACCTTTTAATTAAAATCTTTAAGATGTACATTTTTTTAAAGATTCTATTTATTTATCTTTAGAGGGTAAGGGAAGGAGAGAAGGAGAGAAATATCAATGTATGGTTGCCTCTTGTGAGTCCCCTGCTGGGAACTGGCCTGCAACCCAGGCATGGTGCCCTAACTGGGAATCGAACCGTGACCATGTGGTTCGCAGGCCTGTGCTCAATTCACTGAGCTACACCAACCAGGGCTGAGATGTACATTTTTAAA
>NW_028089094.1:0-558 GCF_014824575.4 Sturnira hondurensis | reverse complement strand
AAAACGTTGATGACGTACAGAGCTGTTCTGAGACGCTCGGTCCAACAGCGCCGTCGAAAATGATGCCAGACGCAGGGCGGTGGCAGCCTGGCGGGGAGCCCAGCCCCCACCCACTGGCTCTCTGCCGCCCACAGGAGGCTGCACGTCCACGACGCCCGGCAGGAGGCCACTACTAGACCGCTCTGCCCCGACTCAAGGAACGCACTGGCGAGAGCGAAGGGGTGACAAACGAGTCTCATTCGAGCCAAATGTCAGTTTTTACAAGTACGTGTGAAGGTAAGGAAGGGGAAGAACGACAGGAATATAAAACGCCAGGCAGGGCCCAGCCCAAGATGGAACTGTGTGCGCTGCCGTCAGTGGGCGAAGACCTGTGACTGGGGGCAAAGAGAAGAAGAAAACAGCCCTTTTCCCCTTATGTTGTTTCCCGAAATTGCGGACCTTTCACATCTGCTTGGCTCTGAGGAGGCCCCAAAGATGGCCCACCTCTCTCTCCCCCCTACCACCAACCCCCCACACACACATTACAAAAGATTCCATTTTGATATATTATTATGTTGA